>NC_067473.1:22058948-22107097 GCF_947179515.1 Apodemus sylvaticus
AAAATAATCTCACTGTGCAAAATACCTCATCTTTGAATAAGGTTCTGGAGTCACAATAATAAAATGAGTGAATTTGTCACCCTAAAACCACATTGAGGGGATGGGGACTAGGTAGACTACACACTAGTGAGGATATAAAAATAAATAAATAAACAAAGCTCAGGCCACATCTAACGCAGTGTGAGACCAGTGTAAAATTCAGTTTAATGTAAGTATGTTCGAGTTATTATTGCCTATGGAAGAGGGATATGAGACAGCAATGACAAGGAATGTTAGTTTTTGACAGGAGAAAAAGTCCTAAAACTGTATGAACATTAAAATGCATGCATGAATAGTTTGATAAAAACCACAATTTGAGTTAATTAAAAAGGGAGAATAAAGAGGGACTTTCTATGTCATATATTAAAGTATCCTATTACTCCATTGTATTCAATTCAATGTGTCATTACCCGTGAATAGTGAAACACACAATAGCTTAAACCCAAAAGGATCTCATAATAAATCACTAGTTATATTTTAAGTAATATTTAAATGCCATATGGAAATAAGAGACAGGCATAAGTTATCGCTCATCCCAAACAAAATAAATCCCACCCTTCTCTAATGTATGTATAAAATGAATTGCTCAAGAAATGGCAAATATTAAACTGAGCAATTCTAAACTTAAGAGAAATTCAGAAGGCAACGAAGAGATTTATAACATTTTTTTTAAAGTTGGCCTCTTGACTTTATGAAAACTAATTAGTAAATGGGAAAATGTCCTTAAAATAAGTAAAAGGAATAAAAAGATTGAGAAAATATTTGTTACATATACATTGGAAAAATTATTAACATCAGGAGTCACCAAAATCGATAGCAAGGTCACAAATGGTAAAAACACTCAAGCAAGTGATGGGAAGTGATGAGCAAACCTGGAGTTTGGTGACTCTGGTTAGTAAGGTTCCCAGAAGGCATTGCCGACAGAAATGTAAGGTGTTCAGAGTACTTATTAAAAGCAGTTTCCTGATCCCAGCTCACAACTTCGTCAGAAGCCCACTGTTCTACCAGAAACCATGCTGTACACCGAACTCCAGGTAACTCCCTGCTGGAAGACATCCAAAGCTTCTACAAAGTGTATCCAGCTTTCCCCCACATCACTGCCTACCCTCATCTCCATATCCCAACCCAGAACCCTAGCAGAAGCCCCCTGTTCTACAGGAGAACACACTAGTACCAGGAACCCAAAGCAAGACCCTGCCCACAAGCCTGCCAACACTCCTTAAAACTTGCCTGGTTTTTCCCAACAGTACCTCCTCCATATCTGGGCCCACAACTCTGGCAGAAGCCACCTCTTCTTCCAAAGGCCACTCTACTACCTGGAACCCCAGAGTCCAGTTCCCAGGATGCCAGAAGCTCCTTGCTTTACCAGAGGCTATGCCAGGACTTAGAACCCCAGAGGCCACACCAACACCCAAAAACCCAGAGATCATGCAGGCCACCAAAACCCAGGGGAGACACCCTACTAGACCTGAAGACTCACTTGTCACCAGAACCACAACCTACTCAGGTCAGAAGACCAGAAAGGAACTAGAAACAGGGGGAATAGAGCAGTCCATCCAACAAACATAAATTCAAATATTAGCACAGAACTCTATAATGACCCTAAACCCAGATACCAAAGAATCCAGCACAAGAACACAATAAACCACAGCCATGGCAGAATGATACCCAGGACCCAGGTATCCAACTATAGCAACCCCTGGATATTCTAACATGCTGAAGCACAAGAAAGTGACCTTAAAAACAATTTTATGAAAATGAGTAGAAATGAATAAATCCCTTAAAGAAAGCCAGGAAAACACAGGCAAACAATTAAAGGAAACTAATACATCCCTAAAAGAAATTCAGATAATCACAAACAATCTCAGGAAATGGATAATCCCTTAAAGAAATCAAAGAAAAAACAAACAGGTAAAGGAAATGAATAAAACTGCTTAAGACCTGAAAATGAAAATAAAAAAGCAATTAAAGAAATGACAAACTAAGAGAAACCTGGAGATGGAAAATCTAGATAAGCATCAGGAACTACAGACACAACATCCGATACCAGAATACAAGAGACGGAAGACAGAATCTCAGGTGTAGAAGATACAATAAAAGAAGTTGATACATTAGTCAAAGAAAATGTTAAATCTAAAAATTTCCTGAAAGACACCCCCCCACAGAGCTCTCAGAGACCAAACCACCAACCAGAGAGTACACATGGAGGGACCAATGGCTCCAGCCACATATGTAGCAGAGGATGGCCTTGTCAGGCATCAATGAGAGGAGAGGCCCTTGGTCCTGTGAAGGCTCAATGCCCCAGTGTAGGGAAATGCCAGGGCAGGGAGGTGGGAGTGAGTAGGTGGGTGAGGGAGCACCCTCATAGAAGCAGGGAGAGGGAGGATGGGATAGAGGGTTTCAGGAGAGGAAAGCCAGACAACAAATAACATTTGAAATGTAAATAAATAAAATATCCAATAAAAAACATTCCTGAAAGAAAACATGCAGGAAATCTAGAACACTATGAAAAGACCAAACCTAAGAATAATAGAAATAAAAAATGAGAAGAATTCTAACTCAAAGACCCAGGAAAAAATATTTTTAAGATTTTTTATTTATTTATTTATGTATATGAGTGCTCAATTTGTATGTATGCTTGCATGACAGAAAAAAAAATCAGATCCCATTATAGATGGTTGTGAGCTAGAATGTGGTTGCTGGGATTTGAACTCACAACCTCTGGAAGAGCAACCTGTGTTCTTAACCACTAAGCCATCTCTCTAGCCCTCCAGAAAATGTTTTTAACAAAATCATAGAAGAAAATTATGAAGGTACAAGAAGCTTACAGAACACCAAATAGAAAGGGTCAGAAAAGAATGTCCCTGAAAAATATAATAATCAAAACACTAAATATACAGAACAAATAATATTAAAAGCTTCCAGGGGAAAAGGTAAAGTAACAAAAAAAGGCATACATATTAGAACTACACCTGACTTCTCAATGGAGACCGTAACAACAGAATGGCTTGGACAAATGCCTTGCAGACAAAAGACCACAGATGTCAGCCCATTATACTATACCCAGCAAAATTTTCAATCACCATACATAGAGAAAACAAAATATTCCAAGGCAAAGACAAATTCAAACATATCTATCCATGAATCCAACCCTACAGAAGGCACTAGAAGAAAAACTTCATCCCAAGGAGGGTAATCATACCATGAAAACATGGGAAATAAATTATCTCACACCAAAAAAAGAGAGAGAGAAAGTACACACACACACACACACACACACATAACCACCACAGCCACCACCAAAATAACAGGAATTAGCAGTCATCGGTCATAAGTATACCTCAATATAAAAGGACTCAACTCATCAATGAAAACACACAGACTAAGAATATATGCAAAAACTGGATCCGTCCTTTTGCAGCATACAAGAAAAACTTCAACATCAAAGATAGACATTACCTCGGAGTGAAGGATCAGAAAAAGATTTTCCAAGCAAATGGACCCAAGAAGCAAGCTAGTGCAGCCATTTGAATATTTAACATAATCAAAAGAGATGAGGAAGGACACTTTATGCTCATTAAAGGGAAAAAAAACAAGATGACATCTCAATCCTGAACATCTATGCCACAAACGCAAGGGTACCCACATTTGTAAAAGACACATTACTAATGCTTTAAACACACTAGAAACCTCATACATTAATAGTGGAGAACTTCAATACCCCACTCTCACCAATGTACGTGTCATGCAGACAAAACTAAACAAAGAAATAATATAGCTAACACATGTTATGACTCAAATGAAGCTAACAGTTATCTATGGATCATTTCACCCAAATACAAAAGAATATACCCTCTTCTCAGCGCCTCACAGAACTTTCTTCAAAATGGGCCACATACTCAGCCACAAACCAAGTCTCAACAGATACCAGAAATTTGAAATATGCTCCTCTATCCTACCAGACTACCAGGGATTTAAGTTGGATTTCAACAACGGAAACAACAAAAAGCCAACAAACTCACAGAAACTGAACCGCTCCCTGCTGAATCACTACTGGGTCAAGGCAAAAAGAAGGAAAGAAATTAAAGGCTTCCTAGAATTCAGTGCAAATGAATGCGCAACATGACCAAACTTATGGACACAATGCAAGTGGTGCTAAGAGTAAAGTTCATAAAGTTCACAGCACTAAGTGCCTTCATAAATAAATTAGAGAGATCTCACACTAGCAACTTAACAGCACACCTGAAGGCTCCAGAACAAAAAGAAGTAATTGCATCCAAGAGGAGTAGACCGCAGGAAATAATCAACTTGGGGTTGAAATCAATAAAATAAAAACAAAGAGAACAATGCAAAGAACTGGGGAAACAATAAGCTGGTCCTGTGAGAAAAATCAACAAGATGGACAAACCCTTATCCAAAACAACTGAAAGACTGAGAGTAAACACACAAATTAACAAAAACAAAAAGAAGGGGGAGGGGGAGACATAAGGAACACCAAGGAGATCCAAAGAATCATCAGGTCATATTTCAAAACTTGTACTTCGTAAAATCAGAAAACCTAAAAGAAGTGGGCATATTTGTTGATAGATACAACTTACTAAAGCTAAATCAAGATCAGATAAATGATTTAAATAGACCTGTAACCCCTAAGGTGGACTTGGGGTGGGTGGGGTGGCAACTGGAGGCATCAGGTGAGGGTAGGAGAGAAGGAGAGAATACTGGGTGATACAACCAGAATTTGGGGCATATTTATGGGATGAGGTAGAAACCTAGTGTAATGGAAACTCCCAGAAGTCTATGAGGGTTTCTAGCTAAGACTCCTAGTAATGGTCATCTCCTGCAACCAGACAGGACTTCCAGTGGAGAGATAGGAGCACTAGCACAGCCATAAAACCTCCTATCTGCAATTTGTTCTTCCTGCAAAGCGTACAGGGGGAAGGGTGGTGCAGAAATTGTGGGAATGGCTAGCCAGTGACTGATTCAACTTGAGACCCATGAGGGAACCCAGCCCGGACACTGCCTGGATGGCCTGCAGCCAGGGGCTGGAAAGGCTAGAGTCCTAGAATAGAACTAAACATGACTGGAGCGGGGAACCCAATGAAATAATTCTTAATGAGAGTCTGCTATGCTTGTAGACAGGAACCGAGAAGAATCATCATCAGAGAGATTTCATACAACAACTGATGGAAACAGATGCAGAGACCCACACCTAAACATCAGGCAGAGCTCACAAAATCCTGCAGAAGAGGAGAAAGAAAGAAAGAAAGACAGAAAGAAAGAAAGAAAGAGAGAGAGAGAGAGAGAGAGAGAGAGAGAAAAGAGGGAGGGAGGGAGGGAGGGAGGAAGGAAGGAAGGAAGGAAGGAAGGAAGGAAGGAAGGAAGGAAGGAAGGAAGGAAGGAAGGAAGGAAGGAAGGAAGGAAGGAAAGAAAAGAGCCAAAGGGCTCAAGGGCACCACAAGAAAACCCTCAGAACCAACTAACCTGACCTCACACAGGCTCACAGAGACAACCAAGGACCCTGCGTGGATCTGACCTAGGCCTTCTATATATAAGTTATAGTTGTGTAGTTTGGTCTTCTTGTGAAATTCCTAACAGTGAGGGTTGGGGAGTCTGTCTCCAACTCTTTCCCCTGCTTTGGGACCCTTTTCCTCCTGCTGGGTTACCTAGTCCCAGCCTTGATATGAGGGGAGGAGCCTGGTCTCATTGCAACTTGATATCGCCATGTTTGGTTGACATACCTGGGAGGCCTGCCCTTTACTGAAGGGAAATGGAGGTGGGGTGAACTGGGGAGAAAGGGGAGTTTCAGAGGAGGACTGGGAAGAGAGGAGGGAGCAGAAACTAGGTTTGACATGTAATCTGTGAATTTAAAAATTTTAAAAAGCAATTTGTTATGAGTTGAAGGTGACATTGCCCCAGACCAGCAATCCCTTGAGAGAGTATGATATTAGGGCTGAGACTTTTTTCTGACGAGTTATTTGAATTAAAAAAAAAAAAAAGGCAAATAGCCACCAAGGGGGTGTGAGTTAAAGGCAGCTCTGATAAAAATAGCTGTTTCATTGGGTTTAGCTGCACACTCAGTGGATCAACACAGTCAGTCCCGTCTCCGCCCTATCCACGCACTGCCTTTGACTGTGTATGTGACAGTGTGCCACGGGGTTCATGTGTGTGTGTGAAAGTCAGAGGACAGCTCAGCTATCGTTCTCCAGATACTGTCCACTGTTGGAGGAGTGTGGAGAGAGCCTCTTCACTGGCCTAGGACCCTCAAAGCAGACCATGCTAGCTGGCCAATGAACCCCACTGGATTGCAACCACACTTAGCTGGACGTGCTCCTCCCCATTCTAGGCATTGAATTTAAATCCTCATGCTTGCTGAACAAGCACCTTACCAACCAATATACCTCCCCAGTCCCAAGAGAGCTAATATCTTCTTTCCACTTCCTTCTTTGCAACCTATCTCTTGACTTCACCTATGCCAAACACTTTCCAATTTCTAAAACCCTGTCAGCAAAATCCCTGATACACAGCTGTGTATCAGAGAAAAATGAGTATTTATATTTCCTGCTCTCAGTACTATTTGCATAGCTCCATTGTTTCCCATTAAACCACACCACGTTTACTAAGGTGTCACCTCCAGATTCCAGGGCATTGGGTGACAACTGCATGGCAAAATGCAGAGGTGCCTTACATAATCCCAATCGTGTAGAACAAACCTACCTATCTTTCCTGGGAAACATACACAGAATTCTCAGCAAGTTATGTCCCAATTGGTGGAAGGAAATCTTTCTTCCTGTTCCATGGAAGCAACTTCCATGTTTCAGTGACTAAATATTTACTTTGTAAAATAAAAGTACGTTTAAACCCATTATTATTACAGTTCCAAACTCCCCCTTGACTCATATCCATGAGTATGCAATTAAGTAGAAATCAGGTTATATTTTTAAGATATTTATTTGAATGATGAGATAAAGAATAGGAAGAGAAAAAACAAAACAAGTCAGAGTGAACAAAATATATATATGGAACCACTCCATACCTGGAATACAACCTAACTTTTAAATATAATCTGTAAAGAAAGTATTTTAGATTCCTTTTCTGTTGCCATGGTAACACACCCTAACCCAAGCAACTTGGGGGAGATAACAGTCTATTGACTTGCACTTCCCAGACCACAGTCCATTTTTGAAGGAAGTCAAAACAGGAAGCCCTCTCAGCCAGGGAAGCACAGGAGAAAGCATGGGGAATGCTGCCTGCTGGCTTGCTTCCTGACTCACACCTTGATTAGCTTTCTTAGAGAGCCCAGACCCTCCTGCATAAGGACAGTGCCACTCACAGTGGGCGGGGCCCTTCCACATCAATCAAGACGTGGTCATGGGTCATTCTGATCTATGCAAATCCTCAGTTGGGGCTCCCTCAGATGACTCTAGACCTTGTCAAATTAACAACTGAATCTAACCAGGACAGAAAATATCTGGTTGGCAGCTCCTAAAACTTAAGTCCAGTGGACTGCTGATTTCTTGCACTTGCCCAATAGCCATGTATATAAAAGACAGATGCTGATATACATTCATAAGCAAGCCTGAGATAGGTTCTGAAAGCACTGGAAATATATTAGCTCATAAAATCAAGTTATGCTACTCTTACTTGGGAGCTTACTGAGAAATAAGTCTCTATAAGGTTATAACATCAGTAAAGATAATAGAAAGCATCTTGAGAAGATCACAGAAAAAAGGAAGCCATATTTCTCTGCTAATGGGGAAAATCGCATTACATGAAGCCTTTCTAGGAAGAGATATATTGAGTGCACCGTGAACTTGAGAATACTGTGTCAAGGAAAAGTAAGTCTCTATGTATATTGATTTAAAGTTATAGTACCGTTCCCTCCTTTGATTTCATATGCCATTTATTTCAGCAACTCAGAACTCTAAAATAAGCATGTATCATACAGACAAAAAAAAAATCTTATCTCGGTCCCAGAGCTGCAAATATCCTGATTGACGGCAGATCAACGTGGGTAGTAGTTAACAGCAACTAGACCCCAAGTCACAATTCTGCACCTGGAGCTGTCGCTTGCTCCAGAGACTATTTCTCTGTTATAACAGAGCTAAACTAGAGCTAGTTTAACTAGAGCTGCTATAAACAGCTAATCATGCTAGGATGATCTCTAAGACTGCTAGAAATTCCATGTCTATGTGACTGGTTGCAATGAGAAAGAAGAAGCAAATGGCTTTTTGTAGATGGCTCCAATGAAAAGAGAGCCCTCCTCTGTCTTACGTACTCTTGGTGCACAGGGTCTTACCCATCAGTCATTACTTCATCTTTCTGCTAATTCTTTCATTAGACCCTGCTATCCACCATGCTTCGACAATCATAATAAAGGTACAGTGAGCTTTTTCTATGTCCAATACCATGCAAAGATTGAGTTTACCGAAATCAGCAATCATTGTATGATACACAAGAAAGCTCTTTCTTATTTTACATCCTGTGAGCACACGGCACGGAAAGATAGCTTTTCCTTCTTCCCTTCTATGGCTCCAATGCTCTAGTGTATAAATACAACAATCACTAAACTCCTTTAATGAAGCCCATGCTTATGATGACAAGGACCAAGATCTTGATCACAGGCGCAAACTTCCCAGAGTGCACTGCTGCCGCTCATGGTCCTTGAAGCAGTCCCGTCTCTCAGGTAATGCTTGAGCCCTGCCTCCCTAGAACTTGTGTGGATTTCCGGGTATTTAGTGGTAATTAAGGTCTTTGTAGAATATGTTTATCTAAAGACGAGATTTCTGCACTCACAAACACCAATCATTACCATGCCACATGCCATCACCATGTTTTGATCACAGAGATTTTATCCCCACATATGTGCAGGTGCTTATGAAGGCTAAAAGAGGATGTTAGACGCTTTGGTGTTGGTGCGCCACCCAGTGTTGATGCTAGGAACTGAATCCAGGTTCTCTGCAAGAGAAATAGTGAGATTTATTTGTTTGTTTGTTTGTTTGTTTGTTTGTTTATTTATTTTTATTCTTTAATCCATTTTTATAGTCCAGACTTCATCCCACCTCCCAGTATGCCCTTGACTGCTCCCCAGCCCGTACCTCCTCCCCCTCATCCCCACCCCACCAGACCTCCCCACTCTTTGAGACCTCAAGTCTCTGGAGGGTTAAGTGCATAGTCTCTCACTAATGCCAGACTATGCAGTCCTCTGCTGTATATGTGTTGGGGACCTCATATCAGCTAGTGTATGCTGCCTGGTTGGTGGCTCAGTGTCTGAGAGATCTTGGGGGTCCAGACCCATTGAGACTGTTGGTCTTCCCATGGGACTGCCCTCCTCCTCAGCTTCTTCCAGCACCCCCCCCCATTCAATCACAGGGGTCCCTGGCTTTCACATATTGTTTGGGTGCTGGTATCTGCATCTGACTCTTTCAGCTGCTTGTTGGACCTCTGAGAGGGCAGCTGTCTGCAAACACACCACAGCATCAGTAACAGTGTCAGGGCCCAGGGCCTCCTGAGCTGGATCCCAGTTTGGACCTGTCACTGGGCCTCCTTTCTCTCATGCTCCTATCCATTTTTGTCCCTGCAGGTCCATCAGACAGGAACAATTCTGGGTCAGAGCCTTTGACTGTGGGATGGCAACTCCACCCCTCCACTTGGTGCCCTGTCCCTCCCTTTTCCAGTCCCTTACTTGTGTTTAAAAGCAATAAAGGACTAGAGAGATGCTCCGTGCTTAAGAACACTGGATGCTCTCTCAGGGGACCTGGAATCTTCTGGCTTCTGAGGGAGCCAGGTACACGCATGGTACACAGACACACATGCAGAAGACAAAACACCCACACAGCTAAGATAACATAAAATTGAAAACACTTTTTAAATAAGTAAAATAGCTTAAATAAGTAAAAAGGCAAAATAGCTGTTGTGAAAGTTATAAGAACTGTCACAAGTGTGATGTTTGGTAGGACCAGTAGAAATGTTCTGTGTCCTGAAGCAGCTATTTATTCTCTGTAATTCTCAATTTGCTCGTTGGTAAAATGATGACAGTAATTATTTTCAAGGTTCATTTGCCCTTTTCAATGAAGATTAAATAAAACAATCGATTTGAAATGGTGAGATGTTAAATAAATATAAGCTACAGTAATGGATATATTAAAATCAAAAATAATAACTATTATATAATAGTACATACATATATACATAAGTAAATACAAAGATGCTAGAAAGAGAAAGATGGATGGGTAGATAGATTAGAAGTGATCCTAAACATACAAAGCTTAATGCTATTTTAAGAATGGTATATAATTAAGTATCATAATACCACAGTACCAACCCTACCACAACAAATATCAAACTTCCATTTTTACAATGAATTTGAGAACATTAATTAAACAGCGTAAGCCAAAAACAGCCACACCAGAGATGAGACTTGGTTAATTTTCATTACAAAAGCCTATGGAGCCACCTTGTGGTCACAGAAAGCAACAGCCGACGGCAGAATCGGGCGAAGTGGTTTCCATGATTACTGATTAGGAAAAGACACTACCCTCTCTCTGATGGAAAGAGAGCACAGAATTTGCTATTTCCATCAAACATGTCTCTGTGCTCTTTTTATTGAATTATGCCAACTAATAGTCTTCCTGCACGGCTCTACCGGGTTCAGAAGGGCCCCAGGTCCTACTGCTGCCAACCTGTGACTAGCACAGGGTCAGAGTCCTGCAAGAAAGATTCACAGGTGCACTAGGTATAAACAGCAACTTCTGGGGCACTAACAGGAATTTTTTTCAAGCGAATTAAGAACAGACCTGTCACAAAGATTGAATACAGAAACTCAATCCAATAAAAAATAATTTGATCCCCAGCTACTGTAAATCGTGATCTTTCTAAAGGTCTTGAGACAGGAAAAGGGTGAGCCCTGAAGATGCTTACCCATGTGAAATCTTCCTGAAGTATGAAAGACCACAGCCAGTGCTTAGCCAGAAGCAGTAGACCTGGAGGAAGACCCTGCAATATTTGGAATACTAACACCTCAGCACAAATACGGCCTTTCTTCTCGTGGTTGGTAAGGAGAGAAATGCTCACTCGTGGAAGGCTACATTCAAACCATCTCCCCTCTGATATGCTATTTCTAAACCAGATAAATTTCAAGTTATCAAACTACCTCTTCTATGACTCTTGGCCCCCTCAATCCTTTTCCTATTATCTAATGCTTGCTATGATTCCCAGTGGATTCAATCAATCACAATCCTAATCACTTTGTTCACATAAATGGTGTGTATTCATTAAGGCGGGAAGCAAATCTTTCATTTTGGGAATTTCAAAGTTTACACTTCCCGGCTAAAAAAGTTTCGATCTGACCAATTCTGCACTCAGTCATTGCTGTCCATCTCGGTGTGTGTTTTCTTCTTTCTTCTAATCCCTGAGAAATAGGCGTCCAGCTTCTGCTGAAAGATCATCCTTGTGCAGTGCAAGGCTTTATTCACCTTATCTAGTTGTTGTCTTTCCTTCCATCTTGAATGCCTGTCTCATTGTGTTCCTCTCTGTCAGTCCATTGCTGCCCCAACTATCTCCTTTCTTATTTAATGGAAGACCATAACTATTCTCTCTGCCCGTCCCGTCCCCAGTTCTTCCTCAGCACACAGCATCAGTTGGGCTTTTCCATTAAAGGCAAGGGAAGGGAAGATGGAGAAGCAGATTTACCTCAATTTTCTCTTCTCTCTTCACAGAACAGCAAAAGTCTGTTCTGTGTTTGACCATAGCTCCTGGCCATGCGTTCATTCCCCATGTATTTGTAAATACGGACAGACAGGCGATCTTTGCTAGTACCTCTAAATGATGCAGAGGGATTTTTCCTTAGTATGCTGAACATACACCCACATTTCAAATGGCTTTCAGAAAAGTAGAATGAAGCTGATAGAAAGTGAAGTAAAATTAATCATAGCTTCCCTGCTGCCTGCTTTCTGTTTTCTTGCGCTTTGATTACCGATATTTGTCTTCCAAGAACAATGTCTTAATGGAAAAGCCCAACTGATGCTGTGCGCTGAGGAAGAACTGGGGAAGGGCAGAGGGAATTTACTTCCAGGAAATAAGCAAGGGTAGGGAAAGAGAAAGGAGATAGTTGGGGCAGCAATGGACTGACAGAGGTAAGGATAGGAACACAACGAGACAGGCTTTCAAGACGGAGGGAGAAGACAACAACTAAGTCATTTGACTCTGAGTAACTAGGTTGAATTTATAGGTTTTAACACAACACTTCATGTAACATAGCATTCTTTTATTATTTTTTCTCTCATATTATTATGTCCTGACCACAGTTCCCCCTCCTTCCTCTCCTCCCAGTTCCTCCCCCCATCTCTGCCCACTCCCATCTACTCCTCCTCCATTTCCCTTCAGAAAAAGGCCGGCTTCCCATGGATATCAACCAAGCATGGCATATCAAGGTGCACCAAGACTAGGCACCTCCCCTCACATCAAGGCTGGAGCTACGCAACCCAGTATGAGGGAAAGGGTCCTAAAGGGAGGCAAAAGAGCCCCCTCTCCCACTGTTAGGAGTCCCACAAGAAGAGCAAACTACACAACCATCACATAGGCAGAATTGCCTAGGTTAGATCCATGTGGGCTCTCTGGTTGTCAGTTCAGTCTCTGTGAGATTCTATGAACTCACATTAGTTGATTCCATGAGTTTTCTTGTAACACTGTGTTCTTAGTTAGTACTTATTAATACATTAAAGGAATATGTGTAGGGAGTTGGTCTGGTACTGCTATGTATTCAAATGCTAAATACTGACCCCTCCCCCCAAGATGTGACTACTACCCCAACTGTGTGCCCCAAATTTATGTAACCCAAATTCTCTGGGTTATTTCTGTTCCAGCAATCTGGCATCCTAGACAGATATTTCACTCCAGCACCTGCTGCTGGTCCATCAGGAATAATGGAGACCTCCTGTTTTCTACATCTTCTCTCTCAGTCTCCTCTCCACTCCTCTCCTCTAGTCTCTCACTTCTCTCCCCTCTCCCTTTACCCTCTTCCCTCTTCTCCATCCCTTCTCTCCTCGTGGTCCCTACCTGTGACCCCCCAGCCTAATAACTCAAACTTCACCTCCATCTATTCCCTCCAGTAATTGGCTATCACCAGTTTTATTTAACCAAGTGTTGGGGAGCAAGGTTTACATGAGGATCCTCTCATCTTGAAGCAACCAGATCTTGGGGTGCAGAACAGCATTTGAATGCAAACAGCACCAGACCAACTCCCCTACACTTATGCATTATTAGCACTTAGGTATTTTTGTATTTCAAAAAAAAAAAAAAACAAAGATGAAATGGGAATCCAAGGTGCTATGAGAACTCAGAAAGGCTGCTAAGATGAGATCTGTGTGGCTGGGCATAAGTGATCCCCTCTTAGGAGTGTGCTAGCCCTGGGCAAGCAGAAATGTGTGAGCAGACGCTTCCTAAGGTAGAATGAAGGCCAAACATGACTTTAGCCAGGATGCCATCAGCAGTGAGAGAAAGCAGATTCCAATTGGTCTCCTTAACATCCACACGCTCTGGGTCAGTAATACAGCGTGAGGCCCTGGGCTAAACTCCCTAGAAAAAAGAACAGAGAGAAAGGAAAGGAGGGAGAAGAGGAAGAAAGAAGGGGGACATGAAAGAAGGAAAGACGGGAAGGAAGAAGAGAGGTGTTAACACACCTGGGTTGTTTTTCAGTTATGGCAAAGCCTTTAACTACTTCTCTGTGAATGAAAACAAAATCAGATTGTGTCAGGGCCAGGAGACCTGTGGCAGAGCTAAGTATTGCTATTATTTTATCTTTATTTTTTTTTACAGTCCAGTCGTTATCCCCCTCTCATTCTGCCATCCGACAAGTCCTCATCCCATTCCTCCTCCCCCATCTCCAAGAGGGTCTCTCTCTTTCTTTCTTTCTTTCTCTCTCTCTCTCTCTCTCTCTCTCTCTCTCTCACACACACACACACACACACACACACACACACACACACACCGGCACCCAACCAGGCCTCCCTATTCCCGGGGCCTCAACTCTCTCAAGGGTTAGGTGCATCTTCTCTCATTGATACCAGACCAGGCAGCCCTCTGCTGTGTATGCCCTACCAGCTATTTTTAACTTTAATGCTTTAGCCACACAAATGCATTTCTCAATGGACTGCGTGTGATAATTCAGAATGTGCCGATCATGCTCAGCCTCTCTATCAGGGCCCTCCCATCATATTCAGTCTCTGTAGGGTCTTCTCTACTTTTTCTTTCACACCACATTACTCCATCTACTTCTGAAATGCCAGTCCGATGCGCTACAGGGGTACAGAAACTGTCCTTCAAAGGCCCTTGACCTAGAACCACGTTAAAAACAATACTCAGGTTGGAGATCCAGCTCAGTCATTAAAGTTTCCTACCACCTTGAGAGTTACCGTTTCTGAGTCTAAATCAACTCTGCAGAACTCCATGGTGGGAGGAGGGTAGTTCCTGGAGGCGGAGCTACAGGTTTATTTTGAAATCCTCCCAACCCTTGCTTCTTATGGCCTCCGCAATGAGTTATCGACTGACCTCCACGTGTGTGCAGTTATACTCATCCACATACCTTCAAAAATAAATAAATGTGATAAAGGTATTTGGGTGCAGTTGGGGTATATAGGCTTATTTATAGGACCTAGTTTATTTACCTTTCTGGTGTATCAACTTTATTTTGAAGATTCTGGTCAGCAAAGGGGAAATGAAGGTTAATCTGGGTGCTGGGAACCGGACCCCTTCCCTGTGGCTGTGAACCTTGGCCCACTAACTAGAAGTCCCAGAGCTCCCAGGGACAAAACCATCAACCAAAGAGTACACATGGAGTTACCCATGGCTCCAGATGCACAGGCAGCAGAGGATGGCCTTGTTGGACATCAAAGGGAAGAGAAGCCCTTTGTTCTGGGAAGGCTTGATGCTGCAGTGCAGGGGAATACCAGGACAGGGAAGCAGGAGAGGGTTGATTGGGGAACAGGGGGAGGGGAGATGGGTTATGCGATTTTCGGAGAAGGGGGGAGACCAGGAAAGGGGACAACATTTGAAATGTAAATAAAGAACATATCTAATAAAAAGAAATGAAAAGAAACACACACACACAAAAAAAAATTTTCTCTAAACCTCATTCTAATGATTTTCTAACTTCCTTAGAAATAAAAAGCTGCAAGAGTCTGTTTTACCACAAGGTGGCAGCCCAGGGTAACTTAATCTTCAAAGGCTTTTTATGTTATCTGATAGAAGTCAGTGTATTCAAAAATTATATACGGAGCATTAAAACATGCAGAACAGTGTAGTGCAGAACATCCCTTCAATGCCAGCACTCAGGAGGCAGAAGTAAGAGGGCAAGTTTGTGACCCAGGATCACATTACAAACAATACTCAGGTGGAGACCCAGCTCCGCCTTGAGAGTTATGGTGTCTGGAATCTGAGTTGAGTCTGCAGAACTTCTTGGTGGAAGGAGGGTGGTCCCTGGAGTCAGAGCTATGGGTTTATTTTGAAATCCTCTCAGCCCTTGCTTCTTGTGACCACCACACCAAATTATCATCTGTCCTCCACATGTGTATCATAATATTCATTCACATACCTACAAAACACAGTAAGTTCCAAGCCAGCCAAAGCTCCTGGTGAGACCCTGTCTTAAAATAATAAGATGAACTGAAATGAAATAATATATAACAAAAATATTCAATCTTTGGCGTCCTGTGAATAAAGGATAATCTCAGGAAATGCTGTAGGGAGTTTGTTTTTCTTTACATTTCCTAATCAGACTAGTTCTTGGATTGCTTTGCGTGAAATTCCTGAGATGTTGTAATTACTGAGTCTGCCTCCATTTTGGAAGAGTAGATCCCCCGCTGACACTTTTCCTTTCTGAGTTTTTCAGATATTGGTAACTGGTAACTGCTAACTTTCCTTTTGGCTCTTAGTGCTTGTCTGCTCCGGGAAGCTGTAGTTAATGGATGAGATTGGAAGGTGAGGTGGGAAGGAGTATATCCGGTGTAAGAGTCACTCACAAACTCAAATTTATTCTTGACTGTGCTAACAGCTAGTTCTCCGGGAAACTGCTACACCGCGGATGGCTTATTAGCTACAGAGCAGTTGGTCTCCCAAGTGCGTGATCTAGGATCACTACAGTGTCACCCAGCAACCGGCGAAATGCACAACTGCAGATTTCGTCTAGACCTGATCCCGGAATGGAACAGGTCCCAGGAGTCAGTCGGTTTGCAGGAAGCCCTCCAAGTGTCCCCTTGCACAGTGTCCCCTTGCACAGTGTCCCCTTGCACAGTGTCCCCTTGCACAGGGAAGGGTTTGCCACCGGCGACGCCCCTCCCACCACCTCCGCAGCAACCCTGAGTGTGAGCCGGGAGTGGGTGGCCGGCAGGGGGCGCTGTGCGCGCGGCGGCCGAGGGGCGGGGTCTGCGGAGCGGGCTCTGCTCGGCAGCAAGAAGCGGGCTCCGCGTGAGACCGGGAGTCCCGGCGGCACCGAGCGCCTCACCGTCGGGTCCCACGGAGAAGCGGGTGAGTTCCGAGTCTCGTTTGCTGGCCACTTACTCTCCGCCTACGCGGGCCCTGGATTCCCAGGGCCGGGGAGGGGTGCGGCGGGTCTCAGAAGCGGGCGAGCGGGAGGCGGTGCTCCGGGAAGCGCAGCTCTGAGCGCCCCTTCGGCCCCTCCCGGGTCTCGGCGAGCCCCGCGGAGCAGGTCTCGTGATCCGGCACTGGAGCTTGGGGTGGTCAACTCTGCAGTCAGGTTGGGTTCCGCCACCGGTAAGTTTGCCAACTTGGCAGTTTCCGCAAGTTTGCCTCGCTGGATGAATGGCTGGTACCTCCTCGTGCTGTTTGGGCGGGTTTCTTAGTTAGTGGAATTTTCTTTTCATTTTAAGTCCTTGGAACACCGGTCCTACTCATTCGGATCTGAGTAGGATTCGGATTTTCTTCAAAATAGCCAAAGCTTTTAAATAAGGCACTCTGGTGACAGCAACTAACAGGCATTAGTAGTCCAAGAATTTAAGTCCACTTCAAATTTGGTTATGCTGTTCCTTTGAGGTTGGGGATACATCCACATCTCGATATTAAACCAAGGGAATGTATTTAATATTAATGTTAAGCACTTGTGGAAGTAAAGCTTTAAGAAACACCACTGTGTAGAACACCTTCCCCTCTTCCAATAATTGACTGTGGCAAAGCAAAAATATATTTTGAAAGACTCATGGGACATGCACTGCAACCCACAATGTATTCCAGTCATTGGGTTTCTTGGATTCTAAACTCCTGCCCATAAACATGAGTCTGTTGGGCTGTGTCAATATTTAGCAGCAACAGCAAGCCAGCCATCCTAATCCAGCAAAATAGAAATCACTGTTTAATGGGGAAGAAAGCTGGTGAGTGTTGGTTCAAATCCTGGAGTTCTTGACATCTCTGTGCTATGCTGTTTCCCTGCTGGGACTGCTGGGCAGCCTGATGAACCCTCTCTCCTGCAGAAGTTCGATTATAGGTTTAGTTAATGTCTGGTAGAAGAGGGCATATTTTATTTAAGTGATACTTTGTTTTCCTGGTTTCTGGGCACACAGTCAACAATTACTGACTTTGGGATTACTGACATTGGTTCTTTTCCTTGGTGGAACTTCTCAGCATGGTACCTTGCAAACAAATGGCCGGGCCACTCTGGCCTTCCACCCAGAATCTCTCTTCAGCGGCTGTCTGTCAGCAAGCACTAACAACTCCCTGCAGGTCACAGGACTGGGTATAGAAAGGAGCTCTCGTCCATTTTCTCCTCTGCCTTTCCAGAGCCGCCATCTTCTGTCTATGAACTATTATCCTTTAAGACGCGTGGCATGGCCACACACTTCTTACCGGAGTGTTTGCCTGTCCTCAACTAAAAGGTCTTGGAGAACAGACGTATCATTTAACTTTGTATTTCCCGTGTCTTTCCCGTGTTCAGTGTGGTTAATGAATTAACAGTGAACAGGTATAGATTTATACACCACTGTCTTTACTGTTGTGAACCACCAGACTTAAAATACACTCTACACTTAAACTGTTTCTTATACTATATCACTTATTCCTAGATAACCCATACCAACCTACTCACTTTATAATATTGCTTAAAGTCAGCAAATGGAATGATGCACTTTGACAGACTGTTAGCCCCTCATGGGCAGGCTTGAAATCTCATTCTCTTTCTCCTCTTTAATATCTATGTAGTAATCAGCCTTGTAAGAACTTGTTGAATGGCATAGACTTTACCCAAAATTCTTTCAAATGGCAATGGTCAACACACAACTCAAACTCAACAGACAAACAGGAGGAAGGTATTAACTATGTAACTGAGTAAGAAGTGACCCGGCCTCGGGTGCTTAAACCAATGCCAGCCAGATTTGTCACTGTCCTTTATTTCTTGTTTGGCTTTTCTGTGTTTGCTTTCTTGTATTCACATGAAGACATCTTCTGAATTACACAGGGGATAGCATGGTAGTTTTATACCATCCTAACTTAGCAAACATGTTAAGGATATCTCTTCATTCTCTTCCATTGGAGATGTATCAGAGGAGGACTGTAATTTGCCAGCTAGATTTGTCTGCCATCCCTAAGCTACTCAGCATGATTTCAGGAATTAACTCTGGATAGCCAAACCTGTGTCACCTGCCTGTTTCTATAGCCAGAGGACGGCTGTTACATGGCCCAATCAAAACAGTAAATGCAGCTTTGTGTACATTCCAAAGAAAAATATTTAGAACCAAAAATAGCTTGTGTGGTAGGCTTTTTAAAATACATGGATGTAACATATAAATATAATAATTTATATAAGCACAATAAGCTGTCTTGCAGATAAGATGAAAGTTTAAACAAGAAGCTCATTCAGGTTTCATTTACACTTCATATGCATACATGTAGCATGCAGATCATGTTATATAATGCACTTACTGTCAGGTGTAGTGGGCCACACTTTTAATCCCAGGCTCAGGAGGCAAAGACAAGTGGATCTCTGAGTTTGAGGTTTGCTGTACATAGCAAGTTCCAGGTCAGCAAGGACTATATACTGAGACCCAATCTAAAGAAATGTACGATTAGAATATACTTATTATGCCTGAAGTTTCCGTGCAAACTGTCGTGTGCGGTTCACGTGTGTTCCTAGGTCAAGACTCCAGTTTTGCACTTTGGGGCATTTCAACTTTGTGGGTTTTCACAGGAGAGATGCTCAACCTATAGTCTTCTCCTGAATGTTCTACAATAGGTAATCCTGGAATGACTAGAGCACCTTAGTAATTTAAAAAAAAAAAATACTGCTATTAGAGAAAGGCTGACCTTTAAAACTTGGAAATATTCTAAGTATTATAATCTACTCCTGAAAATAATTTTCAACTTAATAACATGTCACAGGGGGTGGTCCAAAATCCCCAAGTATTTGGATTATTTTCCAGCAACCTAACTGTTGGGTGTTTAACTTGTTTTTCTCTTTCATTGGACAAGGTACAAATAGGAGGTACAATCTTCCAGAAGTGAATTTAGAGCGCATTAAAAGCAATGGAGAATGTGACATCCTGTTTGTCCTGCATAAGATATGTGAAGCCAAGACTGGTCTAGGCTCTATGAAAGCTGTTGAGGGATAATTTTTTTTTTTGTGGAAATTTTTTTAACAAGCTCCTCTCCACAGGGTTGACTAAGAAAGCGGGCTTGAACACAACTCAATACTCCATTGGAAATAGATGAACAGCCATTTTTACCAACAGGATTTGCCCAAAGGATACCCTGGCAATGCAGCCTTTTGGCCCTTGAAGCAACTACTGGGATTGACCTTAATAATTGTACCTCTTCTGATCACTATCTTCAGGAATGTTTCAACATACAAACCAGTTATTGTTTCAGATTCCATCGTTAACCATGGAAGCCTAGGAAATGTCTTCCTGAAGTTCTCTATCAGCTATCTCGAGCCTTGCTGATAGCACCATTTCCCAAAACTGAAAAAAAAATGCATTCCCAAATTCCATTTACCTTTAAGGAAAGCAGGCCTTTGTCCAACTGAGAACTGGAGTAAAATCTTCATGAAGAGAAGAGGAACAGCTAATTCTTTATGTTTCATATAAATGATAAGTCATCCATTGAAAATTAGTTGACATTAGTGAGCTGGTTGAAGGCTTTCCAAATATGCAGACTATTCACTATTTGAATCTTAACTGTATTTTTCTGCTCTAGTTCTCAAGTGAATAAGTACTTTATATTGTTCCATCAGACAAAAGTATTGCAGCCAGACAATGGTGGTGCACGCCTTTAATCCCAGCGCTCAAGAAGCAGAGGCAGGCAGATGTCTGAGCTTGAACCCAGCCTGGTCTGCAGAGCAAAGTCCAGGACAGCCAGGGATACATAGAGAAGAAAAGCCCTGTCTCATAAAACAAAACAACAATGACAAAACAATAGTATCATAAGTGGAACAGACTTTGTTTTTCTTTTTCTAGGTGGCTGAAGCCATACTATTTTATAGCAGTCATGGAGACCAGTAAAGATATTACAAACCCAGAAGAACTTTGGAAAATGAAGCCCAAGGGGAATCTGGAAGATGACAGTTACTCGGTAAAATAATGACTATAATAGCTAATAATTAAAATCTATACATGCTTCAAGCATATCTGAATCTACTAGTGTTGGGAAAGGCATTCCATTCTAATCTGCTGATCCCTGGGCTCAGATGCCTGTAGCTCAAGCTCTGTGGTATAATTGAGATACTTGACCGATTATCGGGGCTTAGCTAAATAACCCATCATGGGTCCCTGAACACCCTGGGTCCTGCATTCCTTATGAAGTGAAGGAACTGGACCAGACCATCTCCAGAGCTCCTTTAGTCCTTTCCAACACCTGTGCTTCTAAGTTTAAAAACTAAAGTCATGGTGGCCTGTACAATAGTAGTTTTGTAAGCGTTTTGTAGGCAGCTTACCAGAGAGTTTACCAAGTAAACGATCACTCACTGTTTCACCGAATAAATTGTCTTTGTGCAAAGAATCACTTTTTGTCAGTAGCAACATTAAATGTTTCTTGCGACATCATTTAAAAAGTGGCAGGAATCTTTGGTTCCAAAACACCTTTTTAAAATGCTTAAAATGCAATTCTAAGAATCACAAGCGTATGCCCCATAAAACAAAATTATTTTCATCTTTCAATTTCACTTTCTTCCTTGCTACATCATAACTTTTAGCCAGAAAAGTGTTCTCAGCCGGTTCACTCCAGCTGTGTTAACATGCAAGATTTACAGAGCGGTTTCCTTTCAGAGTGGTGTAATGAGAAAGACATTGGATAGAAGAATGATTTATGTCAGATGACAAGAGAGGTCTTCCTTAGGCACTGGCAGTTGTGGAGTGCTTTGTGGACTGGTTCTGAGAGGAGCAGGAGTGTCCGAGCATCGGACAGCAATGGCGGATTACCACACACTTGGAGCTGTGAAGACAAAGTATTGCGGGAAGTATTAATAAACGAACCTGCCAACTCTCCCTGGGGCCAGACCACGCTCCCGGTCTCCTGTCAGCTAGCCTCCACCTAGACCAGACCGCTGTATTCCTCAGCTGTAAACCCATGTCATGTGCGACCCCACATTCCAGTAACTAAATGGAACTGCCAGCTTCCAGGTTGCATATCACCATGCCCAGTAACCCGGTAGAATCAAGACTCTTAAAGCTTAATTAACCAATCAGATTTATGTATCAATAAAATCACAATTTACAAGAGGCCAATACAATAACTTCAGAGCCGCTTGATAATGCTAAAAGCTTTATCCCAATATTTCTAACCTTGTGAAATCATAGCTACCTGTGGCTGGTAAACACCACATGGTTTCATGTCTCCAGGCATCTTCCTTCTCCCCGACCCTCAGAAGATCCCTCCTTCTGTAACTCTTAGCTCCCTTTCCCTGTCCAATCACAGGCCTCCCACTGCCCTAACGCAATTGAACCGGGTAAATCCTGCAACAAAGAAGCAAGCAATTCAGAAAGGAACACTATAGGAAACACTCTATGGTCTTCATTTGGATTTTTTAAAATTTCATTTCTGCTTATCCCTTGTGGAAACAACATACTATTCAACACTCTTTTGAACTACTGACTAGCACAAAACATGGTGGACAGAGAAGTATTAACTTGTCAGGAAGCAGATGGTATCCGCAGCAGTTCACTAGTTAGTTAAATAGCTTCTTCTAAACTTTCTGATCATGAATTCATCTCTTTTAGAAATATAAAGTTGAAGAGCAAGACTACACAATGAAACTCATATTATCCTTTATCGTAATCACCCTGTTATTCCTGCTGTTCTCATTAAAACCACAACCACATAATGAAATTCATATTTTTCTCTACTAGGATTGACTCTATTATCCCAGACCCTTTGCATTTGAATTAATAAATTCACTGTTACTTCTCTGCATAATTGCCCAGGAACCAATAGAAATATTACAGAATACCTATTAGGATATGCATATCTGCTGGTTTTGCCAAAGAATACTGGACTGTTTTTAAAACCTTTTTTTTAATGTTGGCTTCTTAAGATTCTTCTTCTGGGAAACCTGTCTCCAAGAGAGAGAAGGGGGGGGGAGGGAGAGAGAGAGATTATTCCATTATTTCAAATCTTCAAAAGAGACAGGGCTGTGTAAACCTTGGTGTGTCTGCATGTATCTCTTTCATTTTAATGTGAAATGGAACCCAGTTTGGTAGCATATGCTGGTAATTCCAGCACTTGCCCAGAAGCTGGAGGTTAACTTTGAAAGCCTGCCTGGGCCACTGGACCCTGTCTCAAACACAAAAAGAGGAATAAATAGGCGAGTGGAGAACACCAGTGTATCAGGATGCGTCCTTGGTCGGTCTTACATAGACGATACTGTCCTTAGCTGCCTGGTGTCCACAAGCGAGTTTCTGAATGCTCTGTTCACCAAGAAGCACGATGATGGAGCAGGGAGTTATTAGAGTAAAAGAAATCCCACTGCTTTGTCCAGTGTTAAGATGTTCCCTTTCTTTCTTTCGTAGACTAAGGACTCGGGAGAGACTAGCATGCTGAAAAGACCGGTGCTCTCACATTTGCAGCACGCGGTCCACGTCGATGCGTTTGACTGCCCCTCCGAGCTTCAGCACACACAGGAACTCTTCCCAAACTGGCGCTTGCCGGTTAAAGTGGCTGCCGTCATAGCATCTCTGACTTTCCTGTACACTCTTCTGAGGGAAATCATTTACCCGTTAGTAACTTCCCGTGAACAGTATTTCTATAAAATCCCGATCCTGGTCATTAACAAAGTCTTGCCAATGGTCTCCATTACCCTCTTGGCATTGGTTTATTTGCCAGGAGAGATAGCGGCGGTCGTGCAGCTTCGCAATGGGACCAAGTACAAGAAGTTCCCACCCTGGTTAGGTAGATGGATGCTGACAAGGAAGCAGTTTGGGCTCCTCAGCTTCTTTTTCGCTGTGCTACACGCTGTTTATAGTCTCTCGTACCCGATGAGGCGGTCCTACAGATACAAGCTGCTCAACTGGGCTTACAAACAGGTAGGAAGGTGACACGCCACAAGACCAACAAACTAAAACGTCTAAAATTCCCTAACAAATTAATCCTTTCTTCTTGTAGTCATAGCAATATTGACACTCTGAGAAATTGTCCGGTATATTTAATAGTCGTTATGATGATATTAATAGCACCTATTATCTTGTATTGAAGAATGTTTTTAAACTGAAAATAAACAATACCTTTAGCATAAAGAAGTGTTTTTGCATAGATGGGATCATAGTTCAAACGTAACATCCCGACAGTGTGTCTTTGTGAGGGATGATGGATTCTATCCTCTGCTTATTTACCAGAGCTTCCATGCTTTATACGTTTCTGTCCGAGGAAGGTATCAGGTAGGTTCATGTATTAGTAAGTGCAGTTTGGATTCCTCTTTTCTTAGGTTCAACAAAACAAAGAGGATGCCTGGATTGAGCATGATGTCTGGAGAATGGAGATTTATGTGTCCCTGGGGATTGTGGGGCTGGCCATCTTGGCTCTCTTGGCTGTGACATCTATTCCATCTGTGAGCGACTCTTTAACCTGGAGAGAATTTCACTATATTCAAGTAAGTGATGCATAGAAATAATCCTACTCTGCTTATAATATTAAATATATTGATTTTCCCATAAGAGTAGTGTTTTCATCCTGTTCCATTCAATAATGAGTTTTCTTACTGTTTTTACATTGCTTTTATAAATTCTGGGACACATTTTGTAGACATAAATAAAAGACATTATTAAAACAAAAATATTGTTTCTCACCTTTAAGACTTTATAATTTGCCGTTCCCATCAATAACTATAAATATATTTAGGAATATCATGGTTTACTAATTCCCTCACACACACATCAAAACATTCTTTTACCTGTCCCTTGATTTTAGTCGTGCCTTTGAAGTTACACAGTTTTGAATTCTCTAGAGAAAAAATGAATCTTTCTCTAAAAGTCAAAGTTTTATTAACTAAAGGTATTCTGATACCTAATTTTTTGGACAGAGTCTCACCCTTCTACCCCAAGCTAGCCTGGAATTTATTCTGTAGCCCAAGTGAGTCTAGTATGTAAGGCAGTGTTTCTTTTATGTCAGCCTCCCAAGTACTGCAGTTCAGACATGAGCCACCACACCTGCCTCTGCTGTCTAATTTAAAGATGTTATTTATACATTACGTTTAAATTACATCAATCATTTGATGTTTCAAAGTATCTCTGGGATTCAGAATCCAGTCACAAACTTCCATATCTTCTGGGTAGGAGCAAACATTTAAAAAGAAAATGTCCCAGAAAGGGCCCATATAACAACAGCCAAGGATCTCCACTTAATTCAATCATAAGTATCTGCCAAAACATTTTAGATTCATACTCTTAGCTTTCATGGGTTTGAAGATTTCCTCACAGTGAGGCACTCTTCCACATGTCCATTGGTATCTCTGAGAGACAGCTGAGCATTCTGAGGAGGCTGAGAAGTCCCATTTGGTCCAGTTGCCTTAGACTTTTTAGTGTTCACTCGGGAGCCGTTGGAGTCCTCTCTCCTTCCTGCTGATCTCCTTCACATTGTCTTTCTGTTGGGCTCTGACACGTCCACCCTGCTATCATGTACAACATGTGACTGTACGTGCCTAAAACCCATTTAAGAAATTAGTCTTCAAACAATCAAGAGCATTTCTAGACACTTCATCCAGAGTCTAGGGTTGGTAACAGTCTTTTGCCTCCACAATTCATAGCCTAAAAATATAAACTTAGCTATTTAGTTGAGGCTTAAGAACACGGCTGAATAATCGAGGTATATTTGTTTTGTCAGCCTAATGATCATTCCCAACAAAGTAAATCCAAGTCAGAAGTCATCTAGAAGAATCTTGTGAGAAGGCCTTAGAATTGCGCTGGTGGATAGCTCTCTGAGCCACTTTCTCCGTCTAATGTCGAAATGTTTCAAGTGGAAAGTGTGCTTCATTTAGACTTACTTTGTTCAGACACTGAGTGATTCCCAATGTTTTCCCATTGTATCTGAATATATGACTTTTTTTAAAAAAACAACATAGATCTCTATGAGTTCAAGGCCAGCTTAATCTACATTCTGAGTTCCAGGCTAGTGGGGACTACTGAGGGAGAGCCCTGTCTCAGATATGAGAAAAAGGAAATCCTCATTCACTATTGGTGGGGTGCCAAACTGGTGCTACCACTCTGGGTATCAGTGGAGAGGAGTCTCAGAAAACTGAAAAGAAATCTAGCACTTGTCTCAGCTCTACCACTCCTCGGCATATGCAAAACAGACTCAACCCTCTACTCCACAGATGAATGCCCAGTCATTCCTGGAGTGTGTTTTAAAGAACTCATAGCCACACCAGCTGTCTCTGCCAGCACCCAGACACAGGAATGGAGATTTTTACCAACAGTCATCTGCTGACTTCACTAAACAAATATTTTCACTGGCCTCAGATTTTCCCTACTACTTTTTCTAGTATCCACTAAAACTTGCAATTGTCTTATCAATGGACCTGCTCTTATGTTGGTGGATCAGTGATTTTTTTGTGTCTTTTATTTCCCAAGATTTTACAATTAATAACTGAAGAAAGTGGTAGATTTAGGGAGACTTAGAAGAGTTTATTCTGTGTGATGGGAGAAAGCTATAACAGCTTGTTTCATCTCCCTTACTAAACTATTATGCTTGGAATTTTAAAAAATGATTAATTGGAATCTCTCTCTCTCTCTCTCTCTCTCTCTCTCTCTCTCTCTCTCTCTCTCTCTCTCTCTCTCTCTCTCGTGTGTGTGTGTGTGTGTGTGTGTGTGTGTGTATGTGTGTTGTGTGTGTGTGCATATGTATAATCTATTTTCATATTCATTTACAAAATTAGGATAATATCAGTTAATCAACATCACTGAGATCAGATTGATTTTTTACGGGATTCTTTAGTCAATTCAGCAATATTTATTAAGCACCAAACATGTTCATCATCGGGTTGCTTTTGCAGGGACCCTGTAATAGGACAGTATCTATTTTAGACACTGCCTGATAGCAAAGTTAAAATAAAATCAAGAAGACAAAATATCATAATGCAAATGCCACAATGAGACCAGAAATGTTGATCAACGGTAGACTGCTTAGCTAGCATGGGGTTTGGATCCGCATCACTACCAATAAAACAAAAATGTCTTATGAAAGATGGTGTCTTCAAAAGAATGGTAGAGAAAGCCCCGATGAGGTTGATGACCATGTAACGTTTCCACTTAGTTTAGAAACAAGAACAATTGCCTAAAGGCAGTGTAGTGGGGAGAACCTGTAAAAGGAATAACAAAGTGTGAATGGACGTTGTCAAACAACATGTTACATGAAAATAACTAGATAAATGAAAGCATCTCCTAGCAACAGAACAACCCCAGTGGGGTAGAGTAGAGCTGGCTGTTACTGAATCAACCCTTACTGAGGGTCACATTATTGTTTTCTTTTACAGAGCAAACTAGGAATTGTCTCTCTTCTTCTGGGCACAGTACATGCTTTCATTTTTGCCTGGAATAAATGGGTAGATATCAGTCAATTTGTATGGTACATGCCTCCGACTTTTATGATAGCAGTGTTCCTTCCAACTGTTGTCCTGATTTGTAAAATCATACTGTGCCTGCCCTGCCTGAGGAAGAAGATACTGAAGATTAGATGTGGTTGGGAAGATGTCAGCAAAATTAACAGGACTGAGATGGCCTCCAGGCTGTAGAACTGCTGTTTGCACATGTTTGCTTGATATTGATGCTTTATCATAAACATTTCCAAGTTGTGTTTGTTAATAAAATGAATACTTTGGGATCATTTTTTTAGTTTGCATCGCAACTATTTATTTATTTGATATGTGTGTGTACGAGCCCACAAGTGTTACAGCATGCATGTGGACATCAGTGAGACAAACTGTGAGAGTCAGTTCTCTTCTAACATATGTGAGGCCCAGGGGTCGAACCCACGTTGTCAGCCTTAGCAGCAAGCACCATTAGCTGTTGTGCCATACCACTCTCATGGGCCCAACTGCAGACTCTAAATGTATCTGTGTGTGAATTTGATGCATTTGAAATTTGAATGCTTTCTGACAGATTTGATATAAAAAAAAGAACTTAGAACCAGTCTTTAACATATTCTCTCTGTGTGGAAAGACTGAGGAAAACTAAATGATCAGATTTATCAGCAAACATTTATCAGCATTATAAGTTTAGAAATCCCTTAAAATACCAGCCTTTCACATCTGTTTCCAGATTTATTTTGTTATGTGTTGAGTGTTTGCCTGTATGTATGTGTATATGTGCACCATACACATACCTGCTGCCCTCAGATACCAGAAGAACAAGTTAGATTCCCTAGGAATAGAATTAAGAGATTATCCAGAGTATGGATTTATCAGAATCCAATCCAAATCTTCTGCAAGAACAAGCGTTCTAACTGCCAAGCTAGATATAACAGTTTGGTATCTTATTGATTATATATTTATGGAACACAGAAAGATAATCCAATACACATAAATGTCGTATTCAGTGGGGGCAGTTAACATAATAATTCCATCTCCTTAAACATATTGTACATTTTATTACTGTGTAATAGCTGTATATGTCTACGATTATGATATCATGATTATTGTTAAATGGCTTTATTCTGCTTGTCTTACAGACACAGTGATGTGTCTATAGTAATAGAACAATGGAGAAATATCATACACATCCCCACCATCCAGGAGAAGAAGTAGATCCCTGTCGTTTCTCTGTGAGTTGAGGGCAGGCCAGGTGAACTTAACTTTCATACTTTAGCAAAAGCCCTCCAGGAGTGAGTTCCTGAGGAGCAAAGTGGTCAGCTCGGCGACATCCTACCCCAGCTCTACTCTTGGAGACTTTCAGGACTAGAAAACACGACCAGCTTCACCTTCTATACCCCTTTGTTAGAATTAAAGACAACAGAATCCTGCTGATGGTGAAAATTAGAGAAACAAAACACTACTAAACTGGATTCTAGGGGGTTCCTTTTAGTATTTTTTTCTTTTGCAATGATTTTTTTTCTTCTGTGACCGACACTGAGTAGGGAACCTCCTACATGGAAATCTAGATTCCATGAACTTACAAAATCCATAGCCGTGTTTGCACGTATCAACACTAAAGCGGCACAGACGGTTATGACTTCGGGCAGTGATTCATCACCAGAGGAAACAGAACTGGGGTGCCTAGAATTACAGTCAGATTCATCAAGGAGATGTGAATATGGAACACTTACCCATGTGTGGCATATGTCCTACCATGGTCAACCAGCCAAGGTCGGCAGTCAGGTACCAGCAGGCCATGGGCACAGCGAAGTGTCAGGATCCTTAGCGCTGGAGACAGCGACTGAGCTTCCAGGTGCTCAATCAGGTGGAAGCAACCACCATCGAGGCTTCAGCTCAGAGACCACGGCAACCTCAGTGGGCCCTTGTGGGGCCTATAGGAGCAATAGCTGAATTCTGGATGGCCTGGTTTTTAAATCCTGTCTCTGTCTCTCCTTTTCCTGTTAATTTATTTATCCATTCACTTTACATCCCAATATCAGTGCCTCCCAGACCCCCCTCAGACAGCTCTTCCCCTTCTCCTCTGAGAAGGGGGAGTCCCCCCCAATCACCCCACCCTGGTACATCAAGTCACTGCAGGTCTAGGCACATCCTCTCCCACTGAGGCCAGACAAGGTGGTCCAGTTAGGGGAGTGGGATCCACAGGCAGGCAACAGAGTGAGGGTCAGCCCTGCTCCAGTTGTTGGGAGACCCACGTGAAGACCAAGTTGCCCATGTGTTACATATGTACAGCGGGCCTGGGTCCAGCGCATGTATGCTCTGTGGTGGTTCAGGTTGATCTTCCTGTGGGGTTCTTATCCTCTTCAGGTCTCTCAATCCTTCCCCCATCTCTTCCACAAGACTCTCTAAGCTACTTCCAATGTTTGGTGTGGGTCTCTGTATCTGTTTCAGTCAGCTGTTGAGTAGAGCCTCTCAGAGGACAGTTATGCAAGGCTCCTGTCTGCAAGCATAACAAATTATCATTAATAGTTTCAAGGATTGGTTCTTGACCATGGGATGGGTCTCTGTGTCTCTTTAAAAGACAATAATAAACCTATCCTGAAACATCAAAGAACTACCTCCTGGATTTTTTTTTTTCTTTAATACCAAGTCTTGCTATATTGACCAGGTTGGTTTTGAATTCGCAGAGTTCCCCTGCCGCTGCCTCTCAGGTACTGGGATTAGAGGCTAATGCTGCCGCACAGGCTCAGGAATTCTTGTGACAGAAAAAAGGAGTCTATAACAGCCTGAGATTTATATGTGTGGCATAACACATCTAGATTTCATTGGTAGCTAACCTGAGCCTTTTTACAGTGGTTAAGCAATATTGATATAAGCAAAAGAATAAAAGTTGTCTTTTGAAACAAACTTGGGGCTAGGGAGCTATCTCAGTTGATAGTGAGGTGCTTGCAGCAAAGCATAAGGAACTGAGTTTACATCCCCAGCAATCACATAGAAAGCCAGGTAGAGCATGTACCACCACCCATTCCACCCCATCAACCACCACCCACCACCCTCCACCCCTGCCCTGCAATCCTGGTGCTGAGGAGGAGGAGACAGAAGGGTTCTTGGGGCTTGATGACCACCTAGACTAGTAAAATCCACAACTCCAGGTTCAATGAGAAATTCTGTCTAAATAAACAAATAGATGGAGAGCAGATGGGAAAAATGCCTAAGGTAACTGGCACGCACACACACACACACTCACACAATTGTTTTCCAAGATGGAAGATACTATGCTTTGGTGTACTCTTGAGTTTGCTTTCCCTCAATCATCATTCACATATAACACTTTGCATACAGCAAGCCAAGAGCAGGAAAGGATGTACAAGTAGAAAAGACCTAATTCTTATACAACCTCAGGTTTAGTAGATCCCTGGATTTTGTCATCACTAAGAAAGGAATGACTATTTAGAAAGGCAAAGACAGGACGGTGTGGAGTTGATTCAGAAGAACTCCTGATGTATACTAGGAGGACCGCAGGCAGAACAGGAGGGCCAGGTGAAGTGTGATAGACTGGAAAGTCTACCTCAGGCCTTCTGGAACAGTGTATCTGAAGAAATAGCACTGTAAACAGAGGAAAACCGCATGGGTCACCAGGGTCATTTTATGACATCCTGCTGCTGTCTGAACTTTGTCCTTCAGGGAAAACACTGAAAAACTAAAAGCAGGGGCTTAACGCCATCAGAATTGCATGGCAGAAAGATCTGGAAACTTCAGGTGACACCAGGAATCTTGGTTACTATTCCCATTGTTATAACCACATGTGTCAAGAAGCAACATGAGAGAGAAAGACTCACCATTTTAGGTGGCTACTGGTGAGTTTAGCTTCTAGGGCTGTGGCTACCAAAGCCATACTAAGGCAATGGATTTGGGATTCTTTTTTCCCTTGGGTTCTTATCTTGGAGACTCAAATAAGAGATTCATGACTCATAGATGTTGCCTTTGAAATAGCTCTTATTACAGAGACCTTAATGTAAGGAATAAAGGCAGCTCCTCTGTAACTGGAGGGAGCCCCGAGAGTGGGTCATCACTGATGTTACTGTCTTGGATCTAATACTGCTCTGCTGGATGGAAAAGTGGAGCAGTTGTGATGAGTTGGTCAGGCCAGGTTCCACTCTAGGTACCCCAGGTACCATGGAGTTTCAATCATATTTTCTGTATGGTTTCCGGGAGAGGATAAGGATAAGGTTTCTAAGTAGAGGGGCATATTAGACCCCTTACACCTTTGATTTTACAGTCTTATAGATCAGGCTGGCCACTGGCTCCATAACCTTGAACTTCTGATTCTTCTCACTCTGTGACTATACTGTGATTGTGGCCTCAGCTACCATACCCAGTTTAATCTATGCTGGGGCATTGACCCTGGCCTTCAAGTTTACTAGGCATGAGCTCTACAAATGAGCTACATCCTCAACTCTTCTAGCTTCCATTAGTATTGATAACTCTTTAAATTTTCTTCCAAATAATTGCAAAGGCTCCATTTGTCTAAAACATGTCTTCAAAGAAAATGTATTAGGAAATTTCCAATAAATTAGAAAATTGAATGTTGTATTCAATTAGAGGTTTTCTTCTTTTTGTTTTGTTTTTGTTTGTTGTTTTGCTTTGTAACCTGAATATTTTTAATTAATTATTTTATTTAAATAATTAATAATTCCAAATGTTGCCCCCTCCCAGTACCCCTTCACAGAGTTCTTCAACCTATCCCCCCATCTTGTCCTCATCCCTATCCCCTCTGAGAAGGTGTGTCCCTCCCGAGGTCTTTCCCTTATCTGGGGTATCAATTCTCCCACTGAGGCCAGACAATGTGCCAGGGACCACAGACCAGTTTGTGTATGTTCTTTGGTTAGTGGCTCAGACTCTGGGAGTTCCCAGGAGTCTGGGTTGGTTGATACTGCTGGTCTTCCTAGAGGGTTGCAGTCCCCTTCAGCTCCTTCAGTCATTCCCATAACTCTTCATAGGGGTCCCTGACCTCAGTCCAATGCTTGGCTGTGGGTATATGCATCTGTCTCACTCAGCTGCTGGTAGGGCCTCTCAAAGGACAGCCATGATAGGCTCCTGTCTGGAAGCACTACATGGTGTTAGTAATAGTGTCAGGGTTTGGTGTTCCCCGCCCCCCCATGGGATGGATCCCAAGTTGGGCCGGTCACTAGAGGGCCTTTCCTTCAACCTCTGCTCCATTTCTGTCCCTGTATTTCTTTTAGACAGAAACAATTCTGGGTCAAAATTTTTAAAGGTAGGTTGGTGACCCTGTCTATCTACTGGAGATGGTCTCTTCAGGTTCTATCTGTTGGGATCCACTGTGGGTTCCCACTGTTGGGATTTTGACTAAGGTCATCCCCGCTGGACCCTGGAAGTCTCTCACATCTCTGGTTGATGAGACTTTCCAGAGGCTACCCATGACCCCTACCTCCAGCAGCTGCATATTTCCATCCATTTTCCTGGCCCTCTAGGGTTCTCTCCTGTCTCCCTTCATACCTAATCCCACTCCCCATTCACCTCCCCGTCCCCTCCCCAGCAAGATCCCTCCCTCCCTCCCTTTGCCTCTCATGATTATTTTGTTCCCCCTTCTACATGGGATGGAAGCATCCTCACTTGGGCCTTCCTTCTTGGTTAACTTCTTATGGTCTGTGGAATGTATCATGGGTATTCTTACTTTTTGGCTAATATCCACTTATTAGTGAGTACATACCATGTGTGTCCTTTTGGGTCTTGGTTACCTCACTCAGAATGATATTTTCCAGTTCCATTCATTTGCCTGCAAAATTTGTGATGTCCTCTTTTTTTAATAGCTGAATAGTATTCCATTGTATAAATAAACCACGTTTTCTGTATCCATTCTTCAGGTGAGGGACATCTGGGTTGCTTCCAGTTCTGGCTATTATGAAGAAGGCTGCTATGAACATAGTGAATCACATGTCATTGTGGTATGGTAGAGAGGCTCTCTTCTTGGTGCCAGCTTTGCAGATATTTGTGAGAGGCCCTTTGAAGCTGATAATTCCTCTTTAACTTATTGAGAAGAATCCCATGCTTGAGGGAATCACTGACTTGTAACCATTCCACATGACTGAAAAGTAAAGTCCAGGACCTTCTACTCACGATGATCAGGGGATCTTGTTCCTTGTTCCCAGTGATAGTTACCAGAATAGTTCAGGGCTGCCCCCTGGAAGCATGCCTAGAACAAGCTGCCTTCCTGGAGCTATAACATCACTGAAGTGGAAAAGAATCTTGCCTAGAGACATGACTCCTAGTGAAACTAGGCTTCCCTCAGCAAAAAGTGTGCATTTCTGGCCAGCACTGGAAAGAAGACAGGGAAAAGAGGGCTCGGACATGAAATGTGAAGAACATGTTAGCCTGAGAATCTCCCTGGAGCTGGTCCTCCCTTCTGTGCTTTGCCAGACCTGAGAGTCAGAGCACTAGACAGCTAAGCAGGGAGTAGCTGGGGCAGGAATTGATGCCAGCATCACTGATGTAAGAAGCACAGGGCCTGAGAATGTTTTCTGACTGACGCACCTTCATTTTGTAGATTGAAATCCTGCTGCTACCAAAGACAAATATTAGTAGAACTAAACCTTAAAGAGCTTGAGGGTAGGTTTGTTTGCATTTGTTTAAAATAAAGAACCTTTCAAAACAAATCCATAACAAAAGACCAGCATTAGGAAAAGTGCATGTTGAACTGGGCATTCACAACTAGGGGCTCCGCCTTATTTAAAGCCTTCCATGCCTGCTCTGAGGCCTCCGTGACAATTCCGGCTCCCTGTTTCCTCCAAATACAGCAATGAGAAGAGTAACTGAGAACCAAAGGTGCTGACTGCTTCCCATCCTAATGCACAGAGCAGTCAGTTTCCTGAGTGGAGCTTTTCAGCAAAAACACCAGCAAACCACTCACCACCTGTCCACCAGAGCATGTGACAGGAGACATGTCATGTGAGGTGGCCTTTGGTCTGGGAAGTGTGATTTGAAGAATGGACTCTATGTCCTTACTAACCTTACTTCACCAGGTATTCAGGGAAGATTAAATCCTTTACCTACAGTACACCCAAACTACAAAACAGGAACTTGACTAGATTAATACGCATTGACCCATCTGACTGTTCTCCTTGTGTGTCTCCAAGTTTCCATCTGTCTTATTTTCCTGACTGCCTAAAAACATAAACACCAATGACAAACAAAACAATAATTACTATGCCCCTTCAGAAGCATAAAGCATGCACAGGGTGAGAAAATAATTCTGTCTGAAATGTCTATTTCTATACACAAAGGGAGAACGCATTTCCAGGTACTTAGAAATGGAAGTTGGCATTTGCTTCTTTATAGAAAGCCCCATTGTTTCTAAAGAATGGAAGGAAAACATTCTTCTGTTCCTACCCACCAGATCACCAGATGACAATCCCCACCATACCTGCTTGCAGTAACATCTAACAAACTTTGGCCCTCTTCTTGTACACCTCCCAAACATGTCTCCTCTGCCTCCCTCACTGAACCCAGGTCCCATGCTCTCCATGTTAGCCAGAGCAACCCCTCAACTTCCTCCTCATATCTACTTTTGCCCACAAATATTACATAGATAATCTTAGGTCCAACTAACACAAATATAAAACATGAAAGCCATTTTAGTGATTTCAAATTTGTGTTCCCAGCCCCTCACCTAAGTTCCTATTTTACATTTTCTCCCTCTCCCTCTCCCTCTCCCTCTCCCTCTCCCTCTCCCTCTCCCTCTCCCTCTCCCTCTCCCTCTCCCTCTCCCTCTCCCTCTCCCCCTCCCCCTCCCTTCTCCCCCCTCCCTCTCCCTCTCCCTCTCCCTCTCCCCCTCCCCCTCCCTTCTCCCTCTCCCTCTCCCTTCTCCCTCTCCCTTCTCCCTCTCCCTCTCCCTTCTCCCTCTCCCTCTCCCTCCCCCTCCCCCCTCCCCCTCCCTTCTCCCTCTCCCTCTCCCTCTCCCTCTCCCTCTTCTTCTCCCTCTCCCTCTCCTTCTCCCTCTCCCTCTCCCTCTCCCTATCCCTATCCCTATCCCTATCCCTATCCCTCTCCCTCTCTCTCTCTCTCCATTTACTATGTATTTATTGGGGGAAGGGAGATGGATCCTCATACCACAGTGCACAGGTACAGACACAGCTACAGGACAACCTGACTGAGTCAGGTCAGCGGGCTAGCACCTTTACTTCGGATCTATCTTTCACTTCTGCCTTCTTGAAATTTCTTGAGTATCTGAAAAAAAAACAGTTCAATTCTAAAAAGCTACAGGTGAGACCTCATTTTCTTCCTCTTTTTACTCAGTTGCTGAAGACAGATGTTTTAACAAACTATTCTTTATCTCATACCCCCAGGCAGGTGTCAGCAAGTTCTATTGCCTGGACCATCAAAATAAACCTGCTTCCCACGCCTTAATTATCAGGTAATTAGCTCTCTTGAATCACTCGCTTCTATGTTGACACGTCTTATACTTACAGTGACCTCTCTGAGTCTCATCACAAAAGTCATCTTGGTCTAAACCACTGAACTACATCTGACCTATTAATTCTTACCCTCCCCACTTCTGGTCACTTCTATCTACTCTCACAGAATATTTTCCACCCACTGACCAAAGCCGCTCTTCACACCCATCAATCCCATCACATAATTCCAGAACTAGCCTAACAAAAAGAAAGATATTCTAAAGCGACATTTGTCATTTGTATCTCTCAGTCTGACTATCAGATTATTGAAACAACAGACCACACAGATGTGAGGAATTTTCCCAGTAATCTCATGCTGGAAGAAGAAGAAAAGGTACTGGACAGAGACCTTGTTTCCCAGGAAAGAGATGTTACACAGTTTTAACAACCTTGCAGGATGAGACTGGAACCCTGATAATACATGGGTAGGACCACACCTCGATCTAGAATACTGAAATGCACATGTCTATCTATGCCCTGTCTTTAAAGTTCAGTCTCATTTCAGGATCCCAAGGATGGGTCTGAGGAGGATCATTTGATGTCCTTGAATACTTAATGATAGTTTTGTCTTGGGCTTTATTTGGCCCCCTACTGGATCTTCTTTGCCTACCTTCTTATGACTATCAGGGTAAAACTCTTTGGAATGTTTCACTTTAGCACACCATTTGCTTTCTATCAACCTAAACCTAAGACTGTCAGCAGTTAGTACCTGAAGCCTGCAGTAGTGATTTCCTTGGTTCAACTCATGGATTTGAAAAATGTCTTCATTTATGACCTTCTTTATTCTTTTTCTATATATTGAAAAAAAAAAAAAACCTTCAGGACCTTCAGGAATTTGCTACCTCATTGAAATGTGATATTTAAGAAAACCTAAATGTATGCTGCCTGGGCCATGGACAATCATAATTGACTCCAGAGTCAACCATGTCTGTTGTTCTGTTCAGATTAGAACTACTTGTTTCATTAACTGTACTTTGGAATGTTGGTACCTTGGAGTTGTTCCTCTGAATCTCCCCAGGAAAAGTTAATATACCATCATCCCTGATCTATGGGTTGGAAAACTGAAGGGGGAGAGAGCAAACTATGCCTCTCAAGTCCTTTCACAGATTCTGGTGTATAATTTTGGGTCTGGTGTATAACTGCTGGTCTCTATGTTAGGCCACACCTGACCCACTCACTGCCTGAGTCTGTAAGTGAAACTGTTGGAAACCAGCCACTTTCCACTTGTTGTTATCTTTAATCTAGAACTGCTCTACTCTACAAAATCAAATTATATAGTTGCTGCTCAAACACAATATTACAAGTCCCAAGCTTATAATATTTACTATCTGGTCCTGTGCAGAACAAGGGTCTGATAACCCTGGCTGTTTCCTCGCAGTAGCAGTGGCCAAACTACTCCTGAAAAACAAGGAAGGAAATGGTTAGGATCTATTGTAGGAAAAAGTCCAAATCATCACTGACAATGCCCAACTTCTTCATGGCCCAGAAATTCTGCCACTTCAGAGAACTGGGTGAAGAAAACCTTTGGAATGTTCCACTGCTCGTTCAGATTTTATGGGGTTTTGGAATACACTGCAGTTGTCTGTGGAAGATATTAATATGATCTGGTTAACTTCATCAGTTCAAAAACAATGATTTCACATAATTTTTTTCTCTTTTACAGAATGTACTTATTTATTTTGTGTGAGTATGTATGCATATACGTATCAATGTTCATGTGTGAGTATGGGTGCATTTGTGTTCAGGAATGTCTGCACATGTGTGCATGTGTATGAAAAGACCAGTGGTCAACTTTGGATGTTATTCTTCAGAAAACTTTTGTCTTGGTTACATTTTTCTTTCTTTCTTTCTTTCTTTCTTTCTTTCTTTCTTTCTTCCTTCCTTCTTTCCTTTCTTTCCTTCCTCCCTCTCTCCCTTCCTCTTTTTTCTTTCTTTCCTCCTTTCTTTCCTCCTTTCTTTCCTTCTTTATTTATTTCCTTCTTTCTTTCTTTCTTCCCTTCTTTCTTTCTTTTTTGGAAAGATCTCACACTGACCCTGGAATGTGACCAGTGGGCTAAGCTGATTGGCCAGCGAGTACAATGGAGCTACATGTTTCCTGCCTGCTAATGCTAAGATCATAGGTGTACACTACAGGATCCAGGTTTCTGCCTATGCTAAGAACTGGACTCAGGACCTCATGCTGAGCAGTAAAAATTTTATCGACTGAGCTTTTTTCCTAGCCTCCAAATTATATTTATTTTAGTTGCTATGTAGAATACAAAAACTGCAGATATTAACTAAGTATCATGTAACATGGATATACACACATGTACATATACATTGTATAATAACCAGATTAAGTGTACCTATTTATTAGCATTATTTCTTCTAGTCCTGTGAGATATATTACACATAGTTGTCATCTAGTTACCCCACTATGCAGTACCTCACAGGAATTTCTTGCTTCTTTCTAACTCCAGCTTAGAACTCATTGACTTGCTTTCCCCCACCTTCTCTCGTGTCCCCTCTCAAGTAAGTCTAGTGTGCTGGAGGCCCTGTGTTCGGTTCACAGCACTATGCAAATGAAAGCAAAACAAAGGAAAAGCTCCTACAGTCGCAGCCTAAATAAGCATTGGCCACTTACCACGTAGGATGCTGAGACCAGGTTCACTGACACTCAGCCTCTCATGTAGTAGCCAGCTGGAGTGTTTGTAACATGCATCAGCTTCTTTCTAAAGAAGTTCTTAATTATAGCCTGGAAGTGCAACTTTGTTGTTGTTGCTAATAAAACACTAGGCCACTTCAGCTATTGAAAGGAAGCTGCCTCCATTTTTCTTTTTAAATCTCAAACAAATGCTATTTCCATTGGAGAGGGAAAAGGAAATAATAACAGACAAGTGAGTATGAATTTTCAGTTGGCCAAAGAAATAGGATCTTGTCAATGACAGAACAAACCATTACTAAATACTTGCAGAAATCCTGCTGGCTTGGCCACATCTCCGGCGGGTCCCGAGAGTTCTCTCAAGTTCATCTTGCTTCCTCCCAGCACCCACTCATTCCAGTTACCTAGTAAAGGTAAAGCATGATTCTTAATCTTACACAGTTTACCAATTAGATTTATGTATATTATACTCACAATTACAAGATGCCAATTTACAATGATAAAAGTCTTATCCCAATTTGTAACCTTTAGATAATCTAGCATCTGTTTTCATCTTAATACTCCATCCTCTCATGCGCCCCTCCCCCACCATCTGCCCTCTCAGCTTCCAATTCCTAGCTCCACCTCTTCTTTCCTGTCCAATCACAGGCCTCTCACTGCCCAATGTGATTGGACAGGGAACATCCTGCAGCACAACCAGGATAATCTGATTTAAATAACAGAATGAGTAAAAACTACAGCAATTGATCAATGGAGAATAAAGAATAAAATGTTAAGCAAAAACATTTATTTGGGGGGATTTAGAAGATATAACTGTGTTAACTCAAATTTTACTTTAAATAGTCTGAATTTTTCAGAATCAAAAAAGTTATTGGCAGAGGAAAGAGGAGGGGATGGGGGCTTGTGAAGGGGAAACTGGGAAGGGGATAACATTTGAAATGTAAATAAATAAAATAACCAATAAAAAATGGGGGGAAATGTCCAGGGATCAAAGATAAAAAGAAAAAATCTCAAAACCCTTCATTGTTGGGAAGACAGGGATGGGCCCGTCTGTTTGGATGGGAGGTGGGGTGGGGAGGTGAACTCCAAGTCCCTGAGGACAGAAAATTACTAAAATGTGTTTGCCAAAGCAAGGTAAGATGTAGAGAGAATCGCTAAAAGGGATGTCATTAACACTGAGCTAACGATACAAAGTTCTCTCTTTCCTCATAAACCTTCATGTTTGAAAGGAATAAAGTAATTATAATCCTGGCCCCAGCTATACATGGACTGACGCCAAAGCATCATCACCCAACTATGGAAACCTGTCTGGCATCTGTGTCTCATAAAAAGCGGAGTTAAGATGACATTCTAATGTCCGTGTATCTGTGGTCCAAGGTAATTTCTGTAAACTCCAAAGAGTATCACTTCGATTTATTAAGTTCTCATAAAAGGCTCTTTTTATAGATGACACTAAGACCGAGAAGAGGAGACTTTCTCCGAGTCATAAACACACATTGTTGGAGATGAATCCAGGGCTCCGGACTCTGTAACCAGCATTGGTCTCATGCTGAGAGCTCTTTCTACAGACTTACCTTGTGACATTGCAGGAAGATGGGAAACTGTGCCCCTGCAAGGGTGAGAAGCAGACCCCAAAGACTCAAAGCAGGACAAGCGCTCCACCTTCTTCTGCAAAAGTCCTTAATCCTGGCTTCATGATCTCACGCGGCAGGGGCAGTAAATTCCAAGATTGCTTCAGGTCACCAGAGAGATTGGTGTGTACAGGGCTGGGAAACGTGCCATGTAAAAACCCATGCCCGAGAGTTGCTCAATAACTGCTAATGAGTACTCTGTGGTAGCCGTCTCCTTTCTAGTGGCGCAGAAAGAGAGGTCTGATGGTCTGGTATCCTTTAGTCATCACCCACACTTCCTGACCCACCTCAGGCACCGTCCCAACTTTTAGATCCTCAGGCCTTGTGGATAAAAATCTAAGCAACAGGTCTAGCAATAGTTTCTCTCCAAAAGCAACTCCTGAATAATTACTAAAATTGCAGGATTTAGCCCAAACAGTGAGACACACTTTCAAGCTTAGAGTACCACTTATTACTTGGTAAATTTGTAGTTTGATATATGGATAAATAAATCTGGAATTCATCTGATGTTTTAGAAAATTGGTGTTCAGGCTGGAGAAATGGCTTAACAGTTAAGAGAACTAACTGCTCTTCCAGAGGTCCTGAGTTCAAATTCCAGCAACCACATGGTGGCTCACAGCCATGTGCAATGGGATCTGAGGGATGCCCTCCTCTGGTGTGCCTGAAGACAGCAACAGTGTACTCACATACATTAAATAACCAAATATAAAAAAGTGATGTTCGTTGAAAATCTAGCCTGTTAATACCTATATTTTCTACATATGAGAGTTTTCTAAATCTGCATTACATAATCTTAAGAATTAACACATTGTCTTTACATATATAGCCCAAATAAAGTATCTTTGAATTTCCATAGCTGATTATTTGATTTGAAACAGTAACCACACTTCCTTCATTATAATAGTTATGAGAAAAATCAATCTTATTTGTCCTTCTCAGAAAATTAGACAAGGTGAAATGACTTCCAGTTTTCATGACATTTGGTATTTCTACACCATTAGTGGGGTAGCAATGGTCTTCTAACAGCATTCTACAATGAAAATGTAGGCTAGAATAAATCCGGTGAGTCTATGTTCTCAAACAATTGCCTCTGCCCAAACAATTCTCTCAACACCGTGGCAACCAAATACGTGATTCTCATAACTCAACGTGTAATTTTGAACTAGGGCAACTAGACTTGTAACATGAAAAATTGGAATGTCTTTATTAAGTTATTCTCTTACTGCACAAGTCAAGTCATTCCAAACAAAAAGCAAAGCATTAGGAAAAACAAAACAAACAAATATATAATCAAACAAGCCACACTTGCACAGAGGCATGTTTGGGAATCTTCCCCCTGGCATGGCAAAAGAAGTCTGCTTAACCAAAGGTTTTGCTAAATCTCTTCCGTTACAGTGAGACCCATTTCTCCCTTCTAGTGGGATAAAAGACAAATATGCATTGTCTTCAAGAAAATCCAGATTAGTGCTGAAATTTTGCCTCCCACTTGGCCATTCCCCTTTAAAATGAAAGAGAAAATCCTCTCTAGTATAACACAATATCTTTAAAAGAATCTTCAACAAAGACAGAGGCCAGAAGGAGGAAGCACGGGGAAGTAAACATCTTAGAGAAGCCAGTGGCCTCCTCACACTGTTGGCTTGCAGTTTGACAGAACTAATGACTCCCATAGCCCCCCATCCCCAACTTGGTGTAGTATAGCTAAAAACGGCCAAGCAAAAACTCCCTGGTTTTCACCAAACAACTGGTGCTTGGTTATTATATCAATTTGCTCTTTTTGACATTTCTAAGTGGCAGGGAAAAAAAACTTTTTATTTTAAATATTTTTTTCAAGTAATGGGGAAACTCTACAGTACAATTCCAGAAACATCATTGAAATCGCCAATCTTTTCCTTAGATTTTTTTTTTCACCATTGCCAACACAAATTTTTTGAAGAAGTCTCTGTTTTCATTAAAAGGTTAACTGTATACAAAGGAAACCAAGGGCAGGTATCTAAGGCAGGCAACTAGCAAATACTGCAACTTTGAACTTTCCAGGTTCAAAAGGGAAATGGTATAAAGTGAATCCAAGATGGTAAGGGTGGGGAAGCTGAGAAGAGACTGAGAGTGGATCTGGTGGGTGGATTTTCTTTGTTCTACTTCTGTGTTTGCTATGTTGCAAAACCCTATTGAATATCAAGATTTGGCCTCATATGAATAAGACACTTCAGAGAGGGATATTAGCTTGTTCCAGCCCACAAACCTCCTTTATACACACACTGAATCGTAATGAAATTTTAATGAAAACATCAAAAAACATGACTTGGATAATGATATTAGAAGTCCTTTTATTATTAAGTTTATTGAAACAAGATGCAAAATACTTAAGAATTAGTATTTAAGTGTATGAGCTAAAAGGAATTCGTGCCGTTGCTTATTATAGTTGGTTTTACATCTTCTGTTTTCTCCAAGTAAAATTGTGTTATGCTCCATTATTGTGCTAAATAAAATGAAGGCTTTTGTTGTCGCTAATGCTACTTTATATTTTTTTTTACACACAAGGAATAAGTGATAGTTAAAAAAAGGAAAAAAGAAAATTCAAATATATTGAGCAATGAATGTAAGGAGAGATGTCTTAGGGGCTCAAGGCATTTGCATGTGGATTTGTCAGTTTGCTGAAGAAATGTCTGTTCGTGAGCACTTTGTGAGTCAGCCAGCATTACACAGCCTAGAAGCATTTGAGCATGGAACTGAAGTTCTTTGCAAGGATGAGAGATGGTATGACCACAAATCCCCTGACCTTATTTCCAGAGAATCTGGGATTGCACAAAGAGCGTTAGAATCCATCCAGGACAGCAGAGAACAATACGTCAGCACGCTTACAATAGCAGACTTTGGGCCACTGCCGCCATTACTTGGAGATCCCCACCCCTACCCTGTGTGTGTATTGCGTGCGTGTGTGTGTGTGTGTGTGTGTGTGTGTGTGTGTGTGTGTGTGTATTGTGTGTGTGTGTGTGTGTGTGTGTGTCTTTGTATATTGTCCAGCTGAGTGACTGAGTGAAGTGGAAATTTCCGGTTGTGTCATGTGATGCAGATTCATGTGACATTTTGCTGAGGCAAGACCTGTGAGAGAACATGTGATGTTTAGAGAGAGTATAAATAGGACTCAACGAACAGAGACAGGGTGCTTGTGTAATGGTTGTGTTCATTGGTCTCTAGTCATTGTTCATCTTCACTTCATTGAGAGAGGCACGGCAGAGAACTCCTGGCATACTGTCTGGTCCTGGTCATTCCATAGGCCTGGTGGTTTCTGCTGGATCATGCTGATTCAGTGCATGTTGATTTAAACTGAACTGTTGGCATCCTGACACTAGTGAACTGGATTGCTGATATTCTGACAAACAGCAAATAGGTCTTTCCTATTTACCATCTTTTCTCCCCTACCTTTGGAAGGTCGGCTAGCAGGGGGATTGAAGCATTTGAGAACCTTGTTAAAGTAGGTTTTTAAAAATCCAAGCCTAGAGCTGAGATTTAATAATCAAGTCTTTTTCTGTTATTATGCCTTTGATGCTGTAAAACTGCCCGAGTTTCCAACATCAAGAAAATTAAATGTAACTCATATTCCTAATTATTTCTAATATTGCTTTTTAAAGTCTCAGTGTGAACCTGTATTGTTTATCTCTCCTAACCATGTCTCACAACAACAGTATGAACAGCTTCCTCCCAGACGTGGTTACATCTATCATGTAAGTAATTGTTCTGTCAAGCTCAAAGTCTTTGTGTTCTCTTACACTTAAAACTAACCAATGATCAAGTGTTGCCGATTCTGTTTTGGAATCTTCAGGTCTTGCCCTGTTTGCCAGTTTCATAGCATTCCGTCATTCCTGCTATACACTCAACCTATGCATCCACAAACCAGCACTAGCACACAATGAAGAAGGGTATACAAAAGCATGCCTATCAAGAGAACATGGGGGTGGGCATGTGGGAGGGTGGGAACCAAATAATGTTGCAAGAAGATGGCCACTGATGAGGTTAGTGTCCCTAAAGAAGACAGTAATTTTCTCAACAGAAAAAGCTCTACTGATAATCCTGACCGACTCCATTGGGAGCATGTTTCTGTGCCATAAACCAAATTACGACCACAAGAACTGTCTCTCTGGTGCACAAACTTGGACTGGGTGGACGGCTGGGGCTGCTCAAGAAGGAAGCTGCCTTCGCCATCTGAGCCACTAACTCATAACAAAGGAGTAACAGTCGATGCTCTTTAGCCTACCTTTCACTTCAACAACTGTATTATCCTTCCGGACATCTTTGAATTGCCCCATTGGTTGGCTTCCTTTCTAAGTAGTGCATATCTGACATATGTTAAGTTTCCAAAAACTCAACTTGGACCAACCCCAGATTGTCCATGATGAATCGTCATCACTTGCAAGGTAATTCCTCAGTCCTAAACCTGGTATTCACACTCTTCCACAGTCTGAACCCAAATTCCTGTTCTCATTTAATCTATCGTTTTTCAGCTCCCTAAAAAAAAAATTAATTTGTCAATGCTTTGCCAAAAAATGGCTTTGATTCCATAGCCATATTCAAATTAAGATTCCTTTTTCCAGCAGGAAAATCTTTTCTCTTTTTCCCTTACCCATAACCCACCTATTCTTCAATTATAACCCAGCGTTTACTCCTTTAGGCATCGAGTAGTCATCAGGACCAAAAGGAACACGTTCCTATTTTCATAGCAATATATTCTTTGCATCATTCATTGACAAATAATGGCATACTATTTTATTCTATCATTAATAAATATTTAAATGAGTGATTCATATTTTCCACCTATGTATTGCAAAAATATTTGTATGGGCTGGAGAGATGGCTCAGTGGTTAAGAGCACTGACTGTTCTTCCAAAGGTCCTGAGTTCAATTCCCAGTAACCACATGGTGGCTCACAACCATCTGTATTGGAATCTGATGGCCTCTTCTAGTGTGTGTCTGAAGACAGCTGCAGTGTACTCACATAAATAAAAAATAAATCTTTAAAAAAATAAAAAATAAGAATAATAATATTTTTATTGATTCACTGGGAATCGTAGTCTCCTCTTTCCAAAGCTCCTCCTAGACCCGCCCTCTTAGCCCTCATGTCTTTATTCATCCAACTTTGACTTTTCTCCTTTTTTTTTAAACCTATTGATAAGTCCAGGTTGTGTTGTCCAACCAGTCGTGGGACTGGGACCTGCCCCAGCATATGGACTTCCTGCTGAGGTCATATCACTAGAGAGTTAACTGTCCCAGCAGCTATCAAATGCCAAGAGCACCTCAGTGAGTAGAAGAATTTCATGCTCACCCTTGCACCCTCCATGCTGGGATTTTGTCTAGCCTGAGCTAATTTTGCACATGTCTTATAGGCAATGTTATGGGCTATATTTATTTTCATCTTCTGACTGCTTGGGCTGCAACTAGTGAACAACTTCACATGTTTTTTTGATGACACACTGATGGACAAGTATAGGTGCAAATAGCCTCAGCCCTACCTACAGACCAGGATTTCTGGCCAATGCACACATTCTTAATAAAATGCTGTTTCTATAGACTTCTTATTTTAATCGCTATACTATGACATTTATATTTTTAAGAATTCCTTCAACACAGTAGCTTCAGCCAAAAATCCATACCAGAAGAAAGGTTCAGTAATTAGAAATATCTTCTGGTTCTAAATCAATATAAGCATTCTACAAAATATGTGGGCTAAGAAAATCCATGATGGGTTCAATGGGAAGGGGACTTAGCCAGTGTAGCAAAGGGGAGTCTAGCCAGTGATCCAGGTGAGTCTAGCCAACGCTTACATACTTGTATTTTAAGCTGACCATCTATAGTGACAGTCTTACTTCATACATTCAACTACACCTATTTGGAACAAAATACAATCAATGCAAATGGCTTCTAGGAATCCACTTCTGTGAGAATTTGGCTGTTTATGTCTTTGGCCAGAATTCCTTCAGTTTTGGCTTCCAGTCTCTCTTTTGCTTTCCTGGTAGAGATGTTGTACTCATAGCAGCCTGGCTGTAAGGGCCTTGCCAAAAGGAAATTCACAGTGACTGCCACAGTGAAAGAACTTCAGGTAGAGTAAGGACATGTACTCTAAATGAAATTAACCCATCCTCCACTTCCTTACCAACAGCACACTGAGACAGTACTTGAATACTGTACATAAACACTGTATCAGGTATAGTGGATACACAAATTATCCAGGGATCACTCGAATCAGGGTGGCACACAAAATCGTATGCACAATCTAAGTGGATGATAAGGATGCTGGGCGCAATTAGAGAACACAGAGTCTAGTGTGGGCTAAGAAAACCCATGATGGGTTCAATGGGAAGGGGACTTAGCCAGTGTATAATTAAGTAAAGATGGGCCACTTTATACAGAGTCCTACCAGAGACGGAATCAACAAGAACACATTCTTGGACAGCCAGATGCAAAGGGGAGTTTCAACAGCACCATGATGAGAAAATTAGGAAATACACTAGAACAAGGTTTTAATGTTCTGTATTTTACACTACAGACAATGGACATCTCTAAGTTTTCAAATAGTCCCTTGTTATCAAATAATCTAGCCATTAAAAATAATGCCATAGAAAAAGAGATAGATAATTGAAGATGCTTTTGTCTGATAGGCCTTTGTGTTGAAGACAAAGAAAGAGAAGAAGTGGTTGTGCCAAGAGTTCCAAAGTCTCCTGACCCTAGTCACTGTGGGGACTGTGGCCAACGGGAACCAGCCTAAACACTACTGAGAAGTTTTGACCAAACACACAGTAGAGCCCACAACCTTCAGGAACAGTTTTAACTTTTATTTTTCCACTGCTGGGGATTGACTCAAGGGCCTTGCATATGCTAAGCAAACACTAAACCATTGAGTCACGCCTTGGTCATAGCAGAAGCCAAATTTCTTTCTTTCTTTCTTTCTTTCTTTCTTTCTTTCTTTCTTTCTTTCTTTCTTTCTTTCTTTCTTTCTTTCTTTCTTTCTTTTTTTCTTTCTTTCTTTCTTTCTTCCTTCCTTTCTTTCTTTCTTTCTTCCTTCCTTCCTTCCTTCCTTCCTTTCTTTCCTCCTCCTCCTCAACTTTTTTCTTTTTTCTCTCTTTCTTTCGTTTTTGAATATGCAAAGTCACAGACTTCCTTACAGCATTTCATATATACTGAATTTTTATTACTCTGGCCTCTCCTCTCCTCCTCCTTCCTGTCTACCATCTCCATTTAAATATTTAAATACTTCTTGTTGCGCCCCCCCATCCTTCCTTTCACATGAGGCCTTCGACCTTCCCTAGCCATTTCCACTAAAACTTCTTTTCCCCCTTCACAATCCTTTTCTAGTTTCCTGGCATCTACACACACACACTCTACAGCTTCAGTGACATTTCTGAAGAAAGTGTCTTCCATACCCATTCTGTTCCCAAACTCTGTGCAGTTATACTATTGAACATTGAGCAGTCATAAGAAGATGTTCAGAGCTCAATCCTGAAAAGACAGAATATCCTACCTGATGTTAGAATCAATCACTGGCAGCAGCCTCGTAGACGCTAAGTCCTCAAAGACTAAAGAAAAACCTTCACATGTGGGAAGCTAAGATGGCAACTGTGCTTCTTAAACAATCCTTTTCAACATATATTACACATAATCTAGAAAGGAGTCAATAAACCTCCAAGTCGGGATTGCAGTAGGGCACAGAATCTAAACATTGTGGTGACCGAACCATAGAGGCAATACTATAGTAAACTGATATCATTTCAGGTACTTTGTATCACAGCTAGCTTTTCTTCCTAACCATACCAGGATCCAGTCTTTGCTTAAATTATTATTTATTTTTTTACAAACTTTAAGAAATAAAACTGGAAACTCAGGACAAACAATATAATTAAAAGTTTTAAAGCTTTATGACATGACAGGAACATCAAAAAGTTTGCCCTAAAACCCAAGTGCTTTGAGTAAGGACTTCACTCAGAACCCATTTTATAGATACCTTGACCAAGGATAGATGTTTAGCTAGTCTTCTCAGTGTAGTGAATCAAAGAAGAATTTTGCTCCTAGATGATATGTTAATATCAATAAATATTAAAGCTGACATGAAAAAGAGGCAAAAATATAAAAGCCTTATGCTCACTGGCGAAAGCAGTCTCAAGTATAGAAGCAAACATGCCCTTGCATTAAAAATATTGTAATTATAATGAAGTAATTAACAGCCCTAATTACCCTGCATCGCGATGAGAACACAAAGTTTCATACCACTTAATCTGCATAAGGCCTTGAGAAGATTATTATCAAGAATAACTTTATAAACAACCCTCAGATTTAAAAGGGAAATTTTCAATTATCTAAATGATTTCATAATTATT